>NC_042957.1:54061831-54076014 GCF_901001165.1 Salmo trutta
AACGCAACCTGTCTATGAATTGGAAGTATATCTCTCCCTCTCTCAGCCTCTCTCTCTCTCTTTTCCTATCTCTTACCTTTCTCTCCCCACCTGATAGTGCAGCGGATGCCAGTTGAGAGGTGTACACATCAGAGAGAGAGAGAGAAAGGGAGAGATAAAGTGTGTGGGTTAGAGGTGAGGAGTGGGGGCAGAGGTCATGAGTCAGGAAGCAGAGAGCAGCAGCTGTGAGAACTGTTGCTCTGAAAGAGAGAGGAGGATGACAGGAGGATGTGTGTAAAGGAATCGACAGAAGGATGGATGGAGAATTGGGGCAAACGGGGCAAACGGGGCAAACGTTGAACTGAAAGAGTAAATAGTGGGTAGTTGGAGAAATAATTTCTCACACAATTGGGTGGAATGGAGAGATGGGGTGAAAACGTATGAAATCAAAAGAGTTCAGATTGAGTCAGTAACGACAGAGTTAGAGGAGAGAGAGAGGAAGAGTTCTGCCTCATATGTATTTGGGGAGAATAGAAAGGAGGGAGAGAGAGAGAGAGGGAGAGAAAGAAAGAGAGATTGATTATGCTCTTGTAAGTGCTTTTGGCATTATTGGAACAATGCTGTCCTCCCAATCCAGCCAATTTGAATTAACATTGTGGAGAGAGTGATTGAGAGGGAAATGGAGAACCTGGCAAAGAGATAGCAAGAGAAGGGTAACGGCGGATGCTGAGCGAAGGGGCGCTTTGGCAGTCAGACAGAGAGGGAGTGAGTGAGGGTCTGGAAGGAGGACAGAGAGATGAATATAAAAAGAGGGGTTTTAAGTAGGGCAGAGATACAGTGAGCTCCAAAAGTATTGGGACAGTGACACATTTTTTGTTGTTTTGGCTCTGTACTCCAGCACAAATATCCTACCCCCAGGACATGCTAACCTCTCACCATTAAAAGGGGATGTTAGCATTTTTTCCGGATTATGATATTTATGCCTCTGTAACTTTCTCACTTATCATTATTAACAATTCATTCCTTAATCATGGTAGAATCCATATTAATGTAGAAGTGTTTGGAAACATATTATATTCTTATTTACAATAAAAGTGACTCCAAAATTACACAATACATTATTTACCATTAATTTCAATTCGGCACAAAATAATCTGAAACACAACCAAAACAAACAACAAATGCATCCAACAAGCTTGAGTCACAAGCTTGATGTAGTCATGGGACCAAATACTTGACTTTTGACTACTTTAATACACATATAAGTGAATTTGACCCAATACTTTTGGTCCCCTAAAATGGGGGGACTATGTACAAAAAGTGCTGTAATTTCTCAATCGTTTACCTTATATGAAAATACCCTCAAATTTAAGCTCATAGTCATTGTATGATTTCAAATCCAAAGTGCTGGAGTACAGAGCCAAAACAAATAAAAAAATGTCAAGGCCCCAGTACTTTTGGAGCTCACTGTAGATGGTTAGAGACAAAGAGAACAAGATTATGTTAGGGTGTGGAAGAAGTTCCTAATGCCTCAACCACACCGACAGCGTCATTGCATTTTGGTACATCAGAATTACATTCATTTCCATTGGAATGCTGAGTTTGCCTTGCAGCGTTGCGTTGCAGAGACAGTTGCAGTGCGTTCGGTGTGGTGCCTACGTTGGATTTATTGAACGTATGCGTCAGACTGTATGCGTAGACGGCTTGACAGAAATGGTAGCAGAAGGTGAATGTTGAGCTTTTGTTGCACACATATCCAGATGATGCTGTGTACCATTTTGCGCAGTGACGCTGTCGGTGTGATGGAAGTCCAAGAGAGATGGAGGGACACTGAGAGAACATGGGAGAATTTGAAACAAGGATGGGTCGATGGAAAGAGATTGAGAAAAAGGTGTGAGGGTGTGGTGGAGGAACCAGAAGAAGAGAGTGAGGGATGGATGGAGACAGAGAGAGAGAGAGAAGATGGTGAGAGCGTAAGGAGCTAGCTGGAAGGGGAGCAGATAGGAGGTAGAGAGATGGGAGACCGAGGAGAGAGATGGATCGGAAGGGACAGAGAGCAAGATGGGCGGAGAGATAGATGGAAGACAAATGTACTGTACACTCACAAGGTTATGAGCATTTGTCTCATTTGATTCCTTTTGCAAACTCAACTTCCTCCCTCCCTCCTGCCCTTGCTTCTCTCCCTCCCTCTCCCTGACTGCTGGCTGATTGAGGAGGAGTAACCCTGGACATATTGACTGAATCAGCCAGACAAATAAAACAAACATGAAGTGTTTTTTTAATACTGTATGGGAATACATTACTCTCAGGATAATACGCTGAACTAATTGAAATGAAAAGCCATAGATGGACGGCTGGCCTCTTTTGCTGAATTAGATTTGGTCATTTGATGGGGAATTTAATATTTGTGCTGTGAATGATTCATTCCTTTGTATTTAACTGCAGGTTAAACGTGTGTGTGTGTGTGTGTGTGTGTGTGTGTGTGTGTGTGTGTGTGTGTGTGTGTGTGTGTGTGTGTGTGTGTGTGTGTGTGTGTGTGTGTTAGTAACTGTGTATATTTGACTGTTGGCTTCACACGCAAATTAGTGAAGAGTTGATGAGAGAGAGTGGAGAACACACACAGGGGCCTATGAGCTACATCACTGTAGCGGATGGTCTCAGTGTGCGTGGAGGCCAGGGGGGGGTTGAGTCAGACGGCTAGTAGAATAATGAGGGATAAGAGGTGCCTCCGTACCTTAAAGGGCTTTGGCCCCATCTGATGACCTGCCGCCCAACTAATATCACTCCATTTGATATCTCACTGTGTAAATGGCCAGCGGCATGGTTCAGTAGGAGTGTTCTGTCAGCAGCGGTAGCAGTGGAGCGCAGGTTGGTGGGAGTCAGTGTTGTCTTGTGGATGTGCTGAGATTAGTATGTAGAAAGTAGAGCTACTGGCAATATCTGACTCAGACACAGCTATTTATTCGGGGTTTGTGGCTTCCATGCATCTTCGCTGGCAAAAGTGTCTGTATTTCAATTACAGATGGTGTCTGGATAGTTTCTCACAATATGAGAATAGCAAGCTGAGATTCCTCTCCAGTGTTTTATCTCAGTGTATTATTCAGGTCTGTGTTGTATCCATGAAGGACATTTTCTTTCAAGTAGTACATCAGATGCTGAGAGTGAAATGGATAGCGTAGTCGTAGTGTGGCGTGTGGGTATGTGCGTGTCTGTAGGGTGTGTGTGTATGTGCATGTCTGTAGGGTGTATGTGTGTGTGTAGGGTGTGTGTGTATGTGTAGGGTGTGTGTGTGTATGTGCGTGTCTGTAGGGTGTGTGTGTATGTGCATGTCTGTAGGGTGTATGTGTGTGTGTAGGGTGTGTGTGTATGTGTAGGGTGTGTGTGTATGTGTATGTGCGTGTCTGTAGGGTGTGTGTGTGTATGTGCATGTCTGTAGGGTGTATGTGTGTGTGTAGGGTGTGTGTGTATGTGCGTGTCTGTAGGGTGTGTGTATGTGCATGTCTGTAGGGTGTATGTGTGTGTGTAGGGTGTGTGTGTATGTGTAGGGTGTGTGTGTATGTGCATGTGTGTAGGGTGTATGTGTGTGTGTAGGGTGTGTGTGTATGTGCGTGTCTGTAGGGTGTGTGTATGTGCATGTCTGTAGGGTGTATGTGTGTGTGTAGGGTGTGTGTGTATGTGCGTGTCTGTAGGGGGTGTGTATGTGCATGTCTGTAGGGTGTATGTGTGTGTGTAGGGTGTGTGTGTATGTGTAGGGTGTGTGTGTATGTGCATGTCTGTAGGGTGTATGTGTGTGTGTAGGGTGTGTGTGTATGTGTAGGGTGTGTGTGTATGTGCATGTCTGTAGGGTGTATGTGTGTGTACTGTACAGTATGTGCTCATGATGTCAATTTCTTGCATATCTTTTTTTAGAATCTTTGGGAAATGTATTTATTGTATTCAGCTCAGATAGAGAGTGAGCATGGAAAATGGGAGCAGAGATCAGGCAGGAAAAGAAAGAGAATGGAGGATAGAGGGAGAGATGGAGAAAAGGATACATGTGGAAAAGTGGAGAAACAAAAGCTTTGCTTGAAATAGAGAAGTGTTTTTAATGAATTCTCAAAGAGAGACAGATTAGCCTATTGTAGATATTCCATTTCCAATGGCTGCTGCATACAAGCATCTTGTGGGAGTTGATACTGTCGATATGTTAATGTGGCTGCCGTTGTTGAAAAACGACTGTACAGTATATTTTGCTCTGGCGTCCCTAAATTCACTGTCATGTTGACTCAACCCCAGTTTGAATGTGAACTTGTCTTCCCGCTCAATGACAGAGAGAGAGGGAAAGCGTGTGAGCGAGGTATAGAGGAGGTGGCTGCCAGAGGCTTGTCTGTACTGTGAACACAGCTGGTGAGACAGTGTGCAGTCACAGTGTGGGAGAGGAAGTGCAGCCTCATTCCAGTGTCTGTGCTGCTCTATGCTCACCTGCCGCTGTTAGGAGGATGGAGGGAGGATAGCCAGTGGATGGATGCATGCAGGGTGGGTTGTAATAGGGTTTGAACAATATCACATTTTGATAATAGTGATGATGGGAATATAGTCGTTTAGCAGATGCTTTAATTCAAAACAGAGAAATTCCACGGTAACGGAATTACGCTGAGACTGGGCCACAGACAGCATGCTGAATATGCGCTAACTTTAAGTCGCTTTGGGAAAATTCCATGGTAACGGAATTACGCTGATGTAGAGTTGAAGTCGGAAGTTTACATACACCTTAGCCAAATACATTTAAACTCAGTTTTTCACAATTCCTGACATTTAATCCTAGTAAAAATTCCCTGTCTTCGGTCAGTTAGGATCACCACAAATGAACCTACTATTCTGGTGTCACCCTGATATGACAATAATATAACAAGTATATCTACTGGGGTCAAGTCCTGGTCACTCAACATTTTATTATAGCTATACAGTTTTGGAAGGATCTCTCCAATGTTTTACATAATTTCGTTTTATTCTACATTGTCCCACTTCATTAAAATAAAATGTTAGATTTCATCCATATGTATGCCAGCTATAACAAAGTAACCCTCTTTTTCCCTCTCTACCCTTTCTCGTGCTATCTCTTCCTCTCCCCCTCTTCCCCTCTCTTCCTCTCCCCCTCTCCCCCTCTCCCTCTGTTCTTCTTTCAAATTCAGTTCAAAGGTGAACTTTATTGGCTTATTGGCATGACTGCTGTGTTGCCAAAGCAGTTAAACACTGGATCAGCAGCACATCACTATAGAGCAGTCTCCTTTAACCCCCCTACACCTCTCTCTCTCTCTCTCCCTCCCTCTCTCCCTCTCTCTCCCCCTCCCTCCCTCGCTCCCTCCCTCTCACATTCAGGTTCAAAAGAGTCTTTATTGGCATGACATGGTTATACATGTACTGCTCCAGTGTTAACACACAGCTAGTGCACTAACGACAACCTCTTCCTCTCTGTCTCTCACTATGTTCTGTCTGTTCTCTCCAATAATACTTCTCTTAATGTATATCGTTTTTGTACTGTTGGTGGGTTCCATGGGCTCCTGAGTGGCGCAGCAGTCTAAGACACTGCATCTCAGTGCTAGAGCTGTCACTGCAGTCCCTGGTTTGAATCCAGGCTGCAACACATCCAGCCGTGATTGGGAGTCCCATAGGGTGGCGCACAATTACCTAGTTAAATCAAAAAAATTCTGTGTACTGTGCAGAATGTGTGAAAGAGAGAGATGAGAGAGAGAATAGATGGGAGTGAATGAAACATGTTTTATGGTGGAAAGGTTGTTACTGGGTTTACTGACATTAATGGGCCATTGTTCTATTTACATATTGTTGTGTTTAAATAGCTTTGGCAGCGTCGCCTTTCATGCCAGTCTGAATCTCAGGGAGAGCCAGTGTGTGTGTGTGTGTGTGTGTGTGTGTGGGAGTGTGTGTGTGTGGGAGTGTGTGTTGGAGAGGGAGACAGAAAAAGGAAAGTATGAGAGGTGGAAAGAGATGCATGTCCCGTTGTCCCATTTCACAGAAGGAGTCAGAGAGTCAGAGAGTTAACAAGGGAGTGATACTCTTAACAATTCATGAGTCCAGTGGCAGGTTGGATGCTCTCCCACCAGAACCTGAAAAGCCACGGCAGACACATGCCTTGTAGGAGTTTTGTCAGCCAGCCACGGCCCAAAGGCACGTTAGTGTGCCAGTGTCACGCCTGGCAGAACGAGGGCACACACACACACACACACACACACACACAAACAGACGACGACAAGCGACCTGGATATGGCAAGGGGACTGTTGTGGTATCAGTGATTTAAAAGGGAGGAGGGGTCTTGGGTGGCTCAGTGACAAAGCAGAGCGAGAGGCAGCTAGGGAAGGAGGAGGGAGTGTGTAGATTGGCTTATTATCTTACCCTGTCTTGTAACATGTTCCGCTTTGAAAATACTCCTGTCATGCCAATAAAGCAGATTTGAATTTTAATCTGGCTAATTGGTGGGAGCACGGGTAAGGAGGAGCTGCGAGGGAGGGAGAAAAAGGGAGAAAGAGGGTGGTCTTTTCACACTGACAGTGACGGAGAGCATGCTTACATGTTACCTGAAAAAGGGTTAGGGGTGGAGGCTGACCACTGCCCCTGTCCTGCCCTGCTCTGCCGCGTGTGTGTGTGTGTGTGTGTGTGTGTGTGTGTGTGTGTGTGTGTGTGTGTGTGTGTGTGTGTGTGTGTGTGTGTGTGTGTGTGTGTGTGTGTGTGTGAGGGTGAACACATTGAGGCTAACCTTGTGTTACCTCCAGCTCTGTGGGTGCTGGCACGGGGAGTCAGTGTCTGTTAGCGCAGCGACGTCTGAGTGTGAAGTGGCGAGACGCGGCCACAGCATGACCATGGCTCAGGGCCTGGTGTGGCGGAGAAAGAGGACAGGTGCAATTTAGGATGAGGGCAGAGAGAGAGGTAGGGAAAGAGAGAAAGAGAGAAAGAGAAAGAGAGAGAGAGGACGTGCAGCAAAGGAATGACATTGGCCGCCTGCAAAGGACTAACCTACTGTAAGACGGGGGATTTGAGTGCATGTCATGACCACAGGAGATGTTGTGGGCTGATCAGTATTTCTGCAGCCTTTTTATTAAGACAGAGCTGGTAATGGGTGGAAAGACGTCGAACTGCTGCAGCCCTCAGTGGGTTGCCGTCTAAACTTAGACAAGAAATGCGCCATAGAGAAACGATCTGTGTGAGTTAAGTGGTTCGGGTTTCAGTCAGCTAACGTCTCACGTCGAAAGGCAAAACAAAGAGCTCTCCGTTTTTTTCTTTGGTCTTCCGTTGGTTCCTCTTCTCTTTCCCTGGAAGGGCTGCTGTGACAGGGGGTTACATTATAATCACAATCATGTTAGGGGCAAAATTAGCCAAATATTTTAATCAAGACCTGGGATTTTTTAATTAGGGTTCAAAAAGTAGTTAGAATAAGGTCAGCGCTAATTAGGTGATGGTCTGACAAATGTGAGAACTAATTAAGTCTGCATGTGTTTGATTAAAGATAAGGAGGTTTTTATGATAAGAAATATGATGATGAAGCATGAGAGCAGGGAAGAGAGGGGAAGAGAGGCAGGTCTAATTGAGGTAGAGATAATACTGGAGTGAGTGAGAGAGCTGGAGAGAGACAGAGAGGGAAATAATGAGACACAAGTGAGTGAACATGTTCATGACATTTTTTGAAATTCATTTTGATTATGTATTCTGAGTGCATGCATTATTTGTGTTTGTATCAGCGTGTTTGATTGGACAATTCTGTTAGCTATTATGTACTTTATGCATTGTGTTGTGTGTGTATCCTGCACTGTAGATTTTAAACAAGCTAGTCTTCTAGCAAGAGCCAGCTGTTCTCTCTCTCTCTCTCTCTCTCTCTTTCTCTCTCCCGCTTGCTCTCTCTCTCTCTCTCCTGCTTGCTTTCTCTTTCGCCCTCTTGCTCTCCTCTCTTTCTCTCCGTCTTGCTCTCCTGCCTCGCTCTTGCATCTCTACCCATCAGGCAGTGCAGAGCAGCAGTCAATAGCAACCCCCCCTCGCTCATGTTCAAAGAACCCTTTATAGGCAGGATAGAAATATGCATTGTGAAAACCTTGGAGCAGACAGCACACTCACACAAGTAGAAAAACAGCAGTGGTGGTTATGAAAAAAATCAAATACACTTGAACATTCTTCAAAACGGCAAAAAATCCATATTGTTGCTGAGGCATGGAGAACAGGTACTCTTACAGGCTTGCAGTAATGCAAAGCACACCCACATACAGAATACAATGTACATTGAATACTTGTGTGGGTTGGGGTGGCTGTACTATATGCTGTACTGTAGGTAACTTTGTCCCAGATCTGTTTGTGTGCAGTCAGTGTACATAACATACTGTAAACCTTACGCTGTGCATATGGTGCATAAATGTATCCCTGTGTATTTTTGCCTCTTGCATACAGGTTGTGCCTGTATGCACGTATTCAGAGGCAGGGCTGGGAGAAGCGCCATTTCTTTGCAGGCATTGGTGTGTCCCTGCGTGTGTAATTGAAATACCTGAGTTATTGACTCTCTCCCTCCAAGTCAAATGGCTGCTTGGTGAGTGTGTGAGCTCTCTCATTGGACAGCTGTGGTGCAGGCAGCCAGGCAGAGAGAGGACCTATCTCTGGCTCTGTCAGGTAGGGCTGGTAATAGCCAGGGACCTCACGATACGATGTTAGGTGCCGAAATGATATGTATTGTGATTCCCACGATTCTATATGTATTGTGATTCCCACGATTCTATATGTATTGTGATTCCCACGATTCTATATGTATTGTGATTCCCACGATTCTATATGTATTGTGATTCCCACGATTCTATATGTATTGTGATTCCCACGATTCTATATGTATTGTGATTCCCACGATTCTATATGTATTGTGATTCAATACTGCGATTTTATTGCGATTTCATGTTCCAAACATATTGCTCACAATATGTCTGCTGCAGAGAGACAAGCGAGAGCATGAGAAAATGAGTTTTGATCAGTCAGGGAAATAAAAGCGCTGAAGGCATGTTGGCTCACTGTTTAAAAAGAAGATGGAGAACAAGCTATAGGATGAAAAATACCAGAGTTTTGACGTAGGTACAGCAGACTAGCGCAAGCTAACGCTACCTAGAAAAAATATATATATTTCTTATTTTTACAAATTGATACTTGGGGTCAAAGTATCAATATAATATTGTCAAGAAAAATAGAATAGCGATATGTAACTGAATCGGTTATTCCCCCTCACTACTGTCAGGGCTTCTGGGTACTGCTGAGAGGAGGGCATACAGGTGCATCCTGTCTGTCCCTGACAGCACCAATCGGCTGTGGGTTAGCAGCTGTGGCTGGCGCTGCCCTGACTCCCTGGCCCGCTGCTGCTCACTCACTCTGCAGTCTGTACCAGGTCACAGCCCACCAGCCACCCGCTCCCCTCATTGTTACCATACACCCCCCTCCCCCTCCCTCCATACTCACCTTCTCTCACGATTCCATTGCTCTCTCTGACTAATTTCTCTACCTCCTTCCTTTTCTGTCGATTCCTCTCTCTTTTACCCTCTTCGTTCCTCACCCAGCTTACTCTCTCTGTCTCTGTCTCTCTCTCCCTTTATCCCTCAGTGTTGTTCCCTCTCTCCACCTATTATTTAGCCTCTGTTTTGTGGTCCAGTACAGTAGACTGCAGCGGCTGCTTGGGACAGACAGAGACACACTCCCTCCTCAGGTATTTTAATGTGTGCTAATCGATACCCCAGCTCTCAGGGAGGAGATCATTCGGACTGACCTTAATTATTGTTGCTGTAAATGAAGCCAGTCTTTATTTGGCTCTGGGTCCTTTTCCTCTCTCTTTTCTTCACCTCTTTTCTTTCTTCTCCTCTTTTTTTTTGCTAATGAAAATTCTGCGGACCTCTGGCTCTCTGAATGACTGCATGGGCCAGTACATTAACGCTGCTCTTAGAAAGAGAGGAGAGGAGCTGCAGGGGACCGTGTGGAGGAGGGGGGCTGGAAATTCAATTATAACTGTGTCCCGGCAGTAATTTCACTGGAATAAATGGGACAGGGAGCGGGAGAGGAGATAGAGAGAGATCACAGGAGAGAGGGACATGAGAAAGAAAGAGGCAAAGGGATGAGACGGGATGAAGGTAGTGTGTAGAGGGACACATGGAAGAGAGCTAGGGGGTCAATCATGGCTTAGTGGAGAGGAGGGTACCGTAGAAATGTACATTGACTTAGACATGTGGAATATACTGTTGTGGAATATACTGTTGTGGAATATACTGTTTATTCACAGTTATTATGTACATGTATGATATATCATATAAAAGTGACAAACACACACAGCATACTTATTCACCCCTTTCCGCTGTGCCTTTTCAGTGGTTTAGTCTGATCTCATTCATGTGGAAACAAGGTAACGGATCAACCCATGTGCGTCCCCTGGGTTGTAGAGGTTAGGCTTTGATGTTGAGTGAAGCACGGATTCCTAAGCCAAAGAGATTTCAATACCCTGCCCGGCTGACACTCCAACGCACACACTGACACACACAGAAACACGGTCGCACGCACGCAAACACACACACATACAGTATTGGGGGGGAAAAACTGCAGTGTTATCTAGACACCTCCTCTCCAGTTCAATATTCCATGTGGACATGTAACATAGCATTACTAACCCCCCCTCTTCTGTTCCCCCCAGGATGACAACTCTATGTTCTTCCAGTTCGGCCCGTCCATCGAGCAGCAGGCCTCGGTCATGCTCAACATCATGGAGGAGTACGACTGGTACATCTTCTCCATCGTCACCACATACTACCCCGGATACCTGGACTTTGTCACCAAGGTAACTCACCAATACACGCCCTCACGACAAGGTAGCTCTCTCTTTTTCCCTCCTTCATTTGAGTACTGCCACCAGGCAGTCCATGAGCAGATTCTAACGTCACCGTGGACTTATAGTCTTAACTTCTAGGATAGTGATAGGAAGGCAACTACTAAGCCGGCGGCTAATCTCAACTTGTTCATGTAGTCAGGAAGTGTCTGTAGGTATTTAAATACTGTTACGTCGAGAGAAATCTGATTGGCCTTGTCAAACGGCCCTTCAGCCCCCTCACACGCCTCTATCTTCCTCAATGTCGTTGAACACTTTTTGTGTTCTTTTTGTGTTTCTCAATATCACATATTATCATACCCAACCCTACCTCTGACCCACCTACCTCTTCCTCCCTGGTCCCTCCGTCCCTTCCTCTATCCTGTAGATCCGGAGCACCATAGAGAACAGCTTTGTGGGCTGGGAGCTGGAGGAGGTTCTGCTGCTGGACATGTCAGTGGACGATGGAGACTCGAAGATCCAGAACCAGCTGAAGAAGCTGCAGAGCCCCGTCATCCTGCTGTACTGCACTAAGGAGGAGGCCAACACCATCTTCGAAGTGGCCCACTCCGTAGGGATCACGGGCTACGGCTACACCTGGATCGTCCCCTCACTGGTAGCTGGGGACGCTGAAGTGATCCCTGCCGAGTTCCCTACAGGTTGGTTTGGAATAAATTCTATATGATTTATCTCCATTTAAAGTCTATGATTGGTTGTTGTTTTGATGTTGATTTATAGTTGGGAATATGTGGGACCAGGTAGCTGGTACTGATCAAATCCTAAACTGAAATTCATGCACGCAATGCACATTTTTGGGTGCAAAATCTTACATTGATATTTCTGCATGATTTATGATAATTCATCGGAAATCGTTTGCATCTCAAGTTGATGGATATGGCCCTTAATAATATATTACCGTGTTAGCTATGTAAATCATATGATGTGTGATGGTCGAGTGGGCGAGGTAATGAACATGTTTTTCTGCCGGTTTTAACTGTCCCTTGAGAAGGTTTGTCCTGCACATTAGTCTGTGACAGATGGCAGATACTGCATGAATTAAGGATGTTTTGTGTCAAACTGTCAAAATCAACACTTCAGTTTATCACTGTTTGATGAATTTACAGTATAGGCCTTACAGTAACCTTCAGAATGTGAATTGTCTCACTAAGTTCATAACTAATTGGGAGTAAAAATAATGTGGGACGCAATATAGTTAAGGCCTGGTGTTTGCGATGGTTCAGTGTGAAGCCAAGGTGCACACTAACATGCTAATTTGCTAACAGGCAAGCTAAATACTTTTCGGCCATGTTTGATGACCTCCAATCCTCATAGGTAATTCCACTGATGCGTTCCTTAAGTGGCACTCTGGGGAGCTACAGTATCTCTCCTCCTCCCCCTCTATCCCTCTCTCCTCCTCCTCCTCTATACCTCTCTCTCTCTCCTCCTCTATCCCTCTCTCCTCCTCTTCTATCCCTCTCTCTCTCTCCTCCTCCTCTATACCTCTCTCTCCTCCTCCTCCTCTATACCTCTCTCCTCCTCCTCCTCTATCCCTCTCTCCTCCTCCTCTATCCCTCTCTCTCTCTCCTCCTCCTCTATACCTCTCTCTCTCCTCCTCCTCCTCCTCTATCCCTCTCTCTCTCCTCCTCTTCTATCCCTCTCCTCCTCCTCCTCCTCCTCTATCCCTCCTCCTCCTTCCCCTCCTCTATACCTCTCTCCTCCTCCTCCTCCTCTATACCTCTCTCTCCTCCTCCTCTCCTCTCCTCTCTCTCCTCCTCCTCTCCTCCTCCTCCTCCTCCTCTATCCCTCTCTCTCCTCCTCCTCCTCTATACCTCTCTCCTCCTCCTCCTCTATCCCTCTCTCCTCCTCCTCCTCTATACCTCTCCTCCTCCTCCTCCTCTATCCCTCTCTCCTCCTCCTCCTCTATCCCTCTCTCTCTCTCCTCCTCCTCTATACCTCTCTCTCCTCCTCCTCCTCTATCCCTCTCTCCTCCTCCTCCTCTATCCCTCTCTCCTCCTCCTCCTCTATCCCTCTCTCTCTCTCCTCCTCCTCTATACCTCTCTCCTCCTCCTCCTCCTCTATACCTCTCTCTCCTCCTCCTCCTCTATACCTCTCTCCTCCTCCTCCTCTATACCTCTCTCTCTCCTCCTCCTCCTCCTCTATCCCTCTCTCTCTCCTCCTCTTCTATCCCTCTCTCCTCCTACTCCTCCTCTATCCCTCTCTCTTCCTCCTCCTCCTCCTCTATCCCTCCTCCTCCTCCCCCCTCCTCTATACCTCTCTCCTCCTCCTCCTCTATACCTCTCTCCTCCTCCTCCTCCTCCTCTATACCTCTCTCTCCTCCTCCTCTCCTCTCCTCTCTCTCCTCCTCCTCTCCTCCTCCTCCTCCTCCTCTATACCTCTCTCCTCCTCCTCCTCCTCTATACCTCTCTCTCTCCTCCTCCTCCTCCTCTATCCCTCTCTCCTCCTCCTCCTCTATCCCTCTCTCCTCCTCCTCCTCTATCCCTCTCTCCTCCTCCTCTTCTATCCCTCTCTCTCCTCCTCCTCTATCCCTCCTCCTCCTCCTCTATCCCTCCTCCTCCTCCCCCTCCTCTATCCCTCCTCCTCCTCCTCCTCTATCCCTCTCTCTTTCGCAATTCACTTAAACACACTTCTCGTGACGCACAGATATTGCCAACGTATTTAACATGAGACCCTCTTAATCTTACATCACAGACAATGATGAGCTGTCTGGCACCAATGGCGTGGTTTTGTAATCAGGTCCTCCAATCAACAGTTAGAACGAGAAGAAGGGGCGGGGAGTAGAGGACTACTGCAGTTCAAATGGAAGGACAAGGCGTCTGGTTCTCAGAGCACACGTGCTCATACACCTCCAAGTCAACGCCACTGTCCCCCACTTCCTGTTTACCCCCATCGCTAAGGGAGATGAGATTGTCTAAGTTGTTGCGACATTTTCCTCATGTCCTGAGATGGACATGTCCCACTGGCTACCAACCAACCAACCCTTTCCACTAGCATGCACACACTGTAGTTCTATAATATCCTTTTTGTAGAGTGACTATAAAAGCCTTGAGAAAGTGTCAACAGAGTGTGACATTAGATATGGTCCTGGAGAGACTGAGCTGTCATCCCAGAGCCCCGTGGGTCTACAGGTTGGATGCTGTCTGTCTATTTCTGTCCAGTTGCCTGGTAATGGATTGGCCAGACCCTGTCAAGCGGGCCGGAGCAGACAGAGAGGGTGTGAGGATGCAGTTTGACTGAGAAGAGAGGAGAGGGGTGGCTGGCAGTGGTGTGTGGCACACGCCTCATAGTGTGTTTAGCCCCTTTTCCTCTACTCTCTTTCTCTATCTC